>NC_056725.1:240086491-240123991 GCF_019279795.1 Protopterus annectens | reverse complement strand
CTTCCCAGTTCTAAAGATCCTAACTCGCGTTCTTTAATCTCCTTTAGAGTGTTCAGTATTTATTTAACATTTGTTTACCAGGAAAGTCCGACTGGACACAGGTCCTTTTTCAGCGGAAGCCCGGGGAGAAAAGTTCCATGAGTAACAGTAAATTTTAATGTACGAATTACAGTAATCAAAGTATAAATCTGGAGCATTTCTCCCCGGGCCTCCGCTGAAAACAGGCTCTGTGGAACCTAGTCGGACTTTCCCGGTCAACAAATGATAAATAAATAAAATAATAATAAAAATAAAGAAAAGAAAATGTAGTATACATAAGAAAATACAAATTTGTTACATCATGACAACAATACTTAGGCTTTGAACATAGCTAGTGCTATTTGTAAAGTACGACATATGTCAAGATATAAGGTTACGACAGGCCAGTGGGAATAAAAGATTAAACACTGGGGAAGAAGTTGATTATGGTTGGGGTATACTGTCATGTATCAGAGCATTTACAAGGGGGTAGTACAAGAACGTAGCCACTTTTTTTTTAGATAAGCTTCAAGTGATGGCTTAAAGTGGTTAGTGGCCGGGATTGAGAGAATGGAGTTAGGAAGGGAGTTCCATATACAAGATATATATAGCTGGAAAATAAAGATTCTCCTGCAGTGTTGTTGGCCTTGGAGACTATGCGTAAGTTTTTATTATTAGAACGAAGTGGTCTGCTGGAACTGTAAGGAAGGATGAGTTTTTGTAGTGCAAGGATTCTGGTTGGTTGTGTTACGATTTTGTGATTTAGAGAGAGTTGGTTGCAAAGAATAATATTGGGAAGTTCAAGCCAGTCTAGTATCCTTAAAGCTGTACAATTATGTGTTCTGTATGAGCAGTCAGATGCAAACTTAATTTTATTGTAACATGCTTCTAGCTTAGATAAGTCAGTTTTCTTAAGATTAGTTAAAATGGGAGAGGCATATAGTAGAATGGAGAGCAGATGGGTTTGTGCTAATGTAATTTTGGCCATTTTGGTCAGGAACCTTTTATGCCTTTATAGACTTCCAAGTTTCCTGTGGACTTGTTTTATTGTTAGGGAGACATGTAAGTCAAATTTTAGGTTATTGTCTCTTTCCACTCCATGAAGCTTTGTATGGGTTGTCGGGAAAATGACAGTATTGTCTTTGGCTATTATGTTAAATGGTGGGCATGAGATAGATGTCTTTTTAGAATGGAAGAGTAATAATTTGGATGTCCTTCAAGGATGCATCTGCAGTCATAACAAATGGGTTGTCCTGTCGTCAGGCAGCCCTTCGGTCGGCCGGATTCCAAAGTCTGGGTCCGGCTTCGGCTGATGTCGCACTTCACCCGACGTCATCTCTGCTGGTCTTCGGGTATAAAGGCATCAGCTGACGCCATTTTCCCCAGTCTTTCTTGCCGCGTGGCGCCCGAAGCAGAAGCTGTTCGCAAGTGCCGGTCAGTCAGATCCAGAGATTACTACTACCGAATACTACTTCGAAGACTTCTAAAAGCTAAGTACCCCGTTGGGGACTCTTTCTTGCCTCAGCCAATGTCAGAAAAAGTCAATAACTGTTTAACTTGTGGGAAACAAATACCTCATAAAGATTTCCACTCTTACTGCCTGCCTTGCTTAGGCCCAGACCACGACGTAGCAGCCTGTTCAGCCTGTGCTTCCTTCAACCGACGAACGCTTAGGCGTCGGTCGGAGTTTGCTGAACAGTTTTTCGGCTCAGATTTTGCGTACATTATGCCGTTGGATCCTCCGACTACCCAAATTGTTAACGCAAAGAAAAAGACCGACACTCGCGGTCCGCGGTTTCGGCCGAAACCACGGTTAAGCAAGCCGCGAGTGTGAGAAAACCGGTCAACCTTCAGCCGAATCCATGACTACTACTGAGGCTCCTGCTACCTTAGTTGAATCGGCCTCTGAAGTTTTGCCTACTACTGTGGTTCCTAGTGATTTATCAGACACCATCCCTTTGGATGTCTCTACCCCAGCAGGTGGTGCTGCTAGGCCTCCCGCAGCCATGTCTATTAAGACCTTTGCCAGGGCTAAAGCAGCCAAAACTGTTAAATCAGTGCCTGTTAAGCCCCCCTCACTCAGGCCCTCTTCTAGTTCACAAATGCTTACTCTGGCAGAGGATTTAATATCCTTAATTAGAGGATCCCAATCTCACCCAGACAGGGCCTCTCAGCCCCCAGAAAAGAGACCTAGAGCAGAGCCCCCCGAGCCAGTGTCCTCTGATGATTCTTCGGATGACTCAGACATTACAGATCAGCCAGAGGCTCCTTTTTCTACTTATGAAGATTCCGATGCTGAAGAATCCATTCCATCTGCCTCTCCACCAGAGGAATTTTCCTTTGGAGAAACCTTACATGCCATGAGAGAACAATTCCAATGGCAGGGACAAGATTTCTCAGATTCAAGAAAAAGGCTTAGGACTTTTCTGCACTTGCCACAGCATAGGCCCTTAGCTATACCTCCAGTACTGCCTGTTGTGGATGATGCATTTAATGATGTTTGCACTGCTCCTGATACTTTACCTCCAGCCCCTGCCAAACCAGATAGATTTTACAGGGTGCCAGACACTCATCACCACCTATACAAGGCCCCACTTGCAGATCCTGAGACTATATCCCAGGGGCCTAAGGCAGTGGCCTCGACTTCAGCAAAAAACCCTATTCCTTCTGAAAGGGAATCCAGGTCCTTCGAGAGATGGGGGAAAAAAGTTTACACCTCTGCTACTCTCTCAGCTAGAGCTCTAAACTGTCAGTTTCATATGATCCAATACCAAGAGTTTATGCTTGATCAGTTAACTAAGAAGCTGTCCTCTGATGACATTGCTAACATCCTGGAGTACTTGGCAGAGCTTCTACATACAGGCCTGTCCTATTCCTCCATCAAGATACATGCATCAGCTATTTCAGCAGAATACAGCTTCGATCCACCTGTCTTTTCGCATCCTCTACTCAGGCAGTTCCTCAGAGGGATCAAGAATGTAAAACCTCCTAGGAAACCACCATTACCAGCATGGGACTTGAACTTTGTGCTAGAAAAATTGACACTCCCTCCATTTGAACCAGCAGCAACAGCAGATCTTCAACATCTGTCATGGAAAACTGCTTTCCTACTGGCAATTACTTCAGCAAGGAGGGTTTCGGAACTACAGGCCTTAATGGCAGTACAACCCTTCCTAATCTTCCATCAAGATAGGGTGTCCATGAGAACTAATCCTACATTTATGCCTAAGGTGGTATCCAGGGTGTCCTTAAACCAGGCAATCCACCTACCTACCTTCTTTCCCAATCCACAGAACAGGGGGGAAAGACTGCTGCATACCTTGGATGTACATAGACAGTTACGCTACTACCTGGACAGAACCAAAGGTAATAGAAAAACTGACCAGCTTTTAGTAGCCTATGCAACAGGAAGGGAAGGAAAAGCAATTTCCAAACAGACAATCTCCAAATGGATAGGAAATTGCATAAGATTCTGTTACTCTTACCATGGAAAACCAATTCCACAGAACATAAGACCTCATTCTACAAGGGCTACAGCCACTACCACAGCTTTCTTACGAGGAGTGGCAACCAAGGACATTATTGAGGCGGCTACTTGGACCTCCGTGCATACATTTGCCAAGCATTACAATTTACCTCTATACTCTAGATCCCGAGCAGGGTTTGCCACTGCTGTACTGCAAGGGATCCTAACTACACCATAATTCTTCTTCCTCCTCCCCTAGTTTGGCTATGGTATTCTACCCATTTGTTATGATTGCAGATGCATCCTTGAAGGACATAGTACAGTTTTGTACCTACCATAAATGTAGATGTCCGAACAGGATAGCATCTGCAGTCAGATACCCACCCTCCTTCCCTCTGTGGTACTCATAGGGTATTTACCCTCCTAATAGCTAGGTGGGGGGGAGTCTCTTATGGTGTATTTGTTTGTATATATGTACATACATGCTTATTTTTTGTGTTTGCCTTCTACTATTTTGAAAACATTGGCATTTATCCAAAATTTAGCTTTCCAAGAGGGCAATTGGCATCTGGGGCAAGAAACACTGAGGAAAATGGCGTCGGCTGATGCCTTTATACCCGAAGACCAGCAGAGATGACGTCGGGTGAAGTGCGACATCAGCCGAAGCCGGACCCAGACTTTGGAATCCGGCCGACCGAAGGGCTGCCTGACGACAGGACAACCCATTTGTTATGACTGCAGATGCTATCCTGTTCGGACATCTACATTTATGGTAGGTACAAAACTGTACTTTTTGTTTGGATTCAGGGTAAGATGGTCATTGGCTAACCTTGTTTCAACAGAAGTGAAAGATTCCTGTGTTTGAGAATGAAGAGCTGATAGAGAAGTGGCAGCACAGATAAGTATTGATTCATCTGCATACTGCATTATAGAACCATTTGGAGTAGCAGTGTGAATAGATTATTGGTAAAGAGGGAGAAAAATAGAGGGCCTAAGATGGATCCTTAGTGCGGCAGCTATGTTTAAAGGAAGATGTAGAGATAGGTCGCCTTGCCATAGAGCAGATTGTTGACAGCCAGATAAATAGTTATTAAACCAAGCTGTGGCGGATGGTGAGAAGGATAGTTCAGTTAGTACATCTATTAGTTTGGAATGGGAGACAATATTAAGATCTTTTGATAGGTCTAGAAAGATGGCCTATACAAAGTTGTTATTCCTGTAATGGTTTATGGTATTAGTGAAGGATAAGAGAGCTGTAGTGGTACTATGCGATGGGCGAAACCCATGCTGAGTGTTTTAGAGAAAATTATTTGTTAGTAAGCATTTCATGACCTGGAGATGAATGCACCTTTCGAGTAGCTTAGAAGGAGGTGAAAGAGTAGCAATTGGACGATAGTTTGTTGGCTCTGTGGAAGGTTCCCCTTTATGAAGTGGGATTACATGGGAGGTTTTCTGCAATTGAGGAACCTTGTTTTCAAAAATGGATTTGTTTGCAAGGATTGATACTGGGAAGGCTATAGATTCAGCTGCAATTTTGAGGTTTTCACTGGGTAAGTTATCTACAGCAAGTGCAGTAGGTTTTAATTTCTTACAGTTGGTTTAGATGCTGATATACATTTTCTAGTAATGTTAGTGCATACTAGTGCATATTTGGCAGTTAATAGCACTAAACTTAGTAAGAGTTTACTATGTCTAGGCAATTCAGTTCCTATGTCCCAACTCAAAAGAATAATTTCCTCTGTTACAGCCATTTGCTTCACCAGCATATCTGACACAATGTGTTACGGAGGAAATTTTTTAAATCTGCTAACTTGTTACACTCCCAAAAAACATTTTCCCAGTCACCTGTCTCTGTCCTGCCTCACTTTTGACATGTTATCTACCCTAGGAAGAATTTTCTGAACTTTGGTTGGGTAATAAAAAGACCTATTTACCACTTCCAAGCAAGTCTCCTAAACCTTCTGTACATTGTTGCATAATTGGGAGCCATACAGACGTCCTCATGTTGTTCCTTCATAAATGCTTTCCATTCTGTTTTACAATCTTTTCTAATCTCCTCTGACTCCTATAGTTATAATACATTGTTGTAGATGCCATACCAATTATCCCCTTTAAACAGCATATCTTATTCTAGACTGTTAAAAACTGTATCAGTCCTATTGATTAACTTAACACTCCCCTGTCTCTTTCCTATATTCTGTTATCAATCCCTAATATTGAGGCAGTCTCTAATCTGCAGTTCAGACTTCTTGGCCTCATCCCACTGTGTTACCTTTCCATCTCTAGTTATTTGCTCCTAATACCCTTGCCAGTTTTCTGAAATAAATTCCAGCCCCCTCTTCCCCTATTTTCTAAATTCCTGCTGCCAAAATCTCTTCTCTCCTTTATTATGTTGTCTTAGTTCTTAGATTACTTTCTTCTACTTTTTGACTATAATATTTTACATGGTTATTATAACTCTGAATCTAGAATTGCACTTGTTTACCTTATTTCTCAAACTTCCCCCATTTCATCATCATCCTTTTCTACTTCTGAGTTACAGCCTTCTGCTTGTGCTATGTATATGAGCCTTAACTGTATAGCTCTAAAGTATCCCATCATATCAGGTAATCTTGTACCACCTTGTTCTGTAGGAAGAATCAATGTATCCTAGTTAACACTTTCCCACCCATATTCCTTGAACTCTGTTTTAATTACTATCCTCAACTTCTCTGGCTGATAAGTGTGCCTAAGCTATAGGGAAAGCTAGAGAGACCAGTAACATTTTTTACTGCTTGTATCTAAACTATCCATATCCATAAACAAAAGAGAGCTTCAAGTTTCCCAGTTTTTGTATTCTCTTTTATTTAGTCTCTTCCCACATATCCTAAGCTGCCATAACAAAACCCTTTTTAATCCATGCTCCTCCATACTTCATCTTATCATTTCCCCATAAATATGGCATTGTTGAACTAATTCATGTGCGGGTACAGAATTTACAGTTGTCGTTTTATTCTTTCTTCAGTCATTTTATATCCCGAAAAGACTTGAAACTGTATAGACTTATACATGTTGACATACATACTTTACTCTATATACTTGTCTACTAATTGTTAATGTAACTTGTTTTTCTTTCTGAGAAATGTCTGAAATTCAGTTGGTAATGTGAATGTACTGTGATGGAGCTTTTCTCCCTGGACCTCTACAGAAAATGGGTTCTGCCCAGTCTGACTTTCCCAGTCAATAACAACAAATAAATAAATGTAGTAAATAAACTTTGTGTAAGTGGTTGCGTGCTATATTACCTTTTCTTATAAGTATGGTTCCACTACCTCTCATCAAGTTCCAGTAAGTTGAAGCTTTATGTGGGAAAACAAACTGGTTAAAGCCTCAGCTAGGTACAAACCACATAGTGTTTACCCCATGGCTCCCACTGGGGGGGTGGGGGGGCTTCTCCTACCAACACCAGCTTATGACCATACAAACTTCATAAAACTGCAGAGTACATTGGAAAAAACAAGATTTTTGAATCACCGCCAGCACACCAATAAAAGAAATTTCACTGAAAAACAGAGCGAGTATTTTGCAACTCTTGGAATTGTACTCAGTGAGTTGCAGCCTTGTTCATTTTGCATTTGACCAGGGGTATGGAAGCTTGTAAGTAAAGTAAGCATTAGCAAGATTCATTTCCATTAGGACAGCAACTTTGTCAATGGCTTAGTATAGAAATGTTTGTGCACATGATGGTTTGGAAGCTGCTACTGGGGTATACTGCTGTTCATGCGTTAACCTAACATTACACATTGGAGACATAGTCTAGGGTAGCAGTAGTCTTGGATATGTGTACTACAGGGAATCCTGTAATGACTAGGGTTGACACCTTTTCAAATGAACAAAATGGGACATTTTCAGTACAAACATCAGATTTTACAGGCCGACACATACCCACGGTCAGTGCAAAGGATATAACTTAACTTTTTTTGCCTAAATAAAAGCTTATTCTGTTTCTTATAACATTTAGGTATTTTAGATACAGAATAACTGTTTTATGCAACTGTTACATAAAATATAGGAAATAATTTTGTCCTAAAATTTCAGGACATTTGCCATTTTTAAAATTTTTTGTCAGGACACAACTCCCCAAAGAGGGACTGTTCCTCGCAAAGTGGGACAGGTGGTAACCCTAGTAACGACCCACTTCCCACAAATGAAAAAGTACTGCTTGGAATCCTATCTAGCTGTTATGTTTTATTGCTACAGTAAACCTTCATAAGACTTTATGATTTATTGTTACAGTACCCCTTCATAAAAGGTTTTATTTAAATTTTATTTATTTAGAATTTGTTTAATTAGGTAAGTAGTGTTCATGTTTGGACTACTATTGGACTTACCCCAGCAGAGTATCTTTTTTTAAGGTACTAACCTTAGCAATAGGTCATTGAGAAAAAAGTAGTTGCAGTGGTAGAACTACCTTTCCTTCATCTCTTGGGGAATTTGTATATAATTTGGTTGTAACCATTTCTTTTTGAAGAACCTATTTATTACTGGATTTGTTAGTTTGACTTCAGTAGCCCCTGGGAGTTTCTGTACAGAAACATACTTTCATTTGAGGGCAGTGTGTACGGCATAAAGAGCAGAAAAAAGTGCATGACATTTCTGGATATGTTCATGTACCTATGTAGATACATTCATGCACATGACAGTTCAGAGTGTCTGTGTGTGTTTGCAGGCACACACATGCATGTGTGTATGTATCTGTATATATGTACATATATAATATTCCATCGTGCAACTTTGTAGGTATCTTTGAGTATATAAGTGATACAAGCGTGATAAGAAAGAATGGAACAGCTAATGCAAAATCTTGCTGAAGAAGACTGGAGCAGATGATGGTTAAACCAAAATAATGTAATTCATTGTTAGACATCTTATTTGAAAATCTCCTGCTGTCGTACATTGCACAGCTGTGCTTTCAATGACAGGATTCCCGTTGGAAATGTTAAATACATTCTTCCATTTTAAGTTCTGCCACCCTTAAGTACTCCTCCTGATGTATGGATTAATGAACAGATCATCATGCATGAACATGAGTACTTGGGGTAGAGCATCCAAGATGCCCAGTTACATAAGATATACCAAAATACATAAGGATGCAGATATGTACCACATTATGATTTATAAAATAGTTATCCTTACTACAACATTACCTGTATCAATCCCTCTCAAGTTATTCTCCACATGATCAACACAAAAAACTTTTTTAAAATTTCTAAACTCAGTAGAATGTTTTAAATAAGATATTTTTCATATTTTGTATGTATGCAATGTTCGTAGATTTGTATTGAGCTAGCTGCCTTGTGGGCCATTTTAAGCTTGGCCAGTTTCCCTTAAGGGGTAGAGTCAAACTTTGTACCTTGTGTCTGTGAGGTAAACACCTTAACCATTATGCCACCCCACAACCCCAAATGCATTGTGAGAGCCTAGTACTTGTTAGAATCTCTAACACGTTGTACAAAACTCTCAATGTGATTATGAGCATATTTACTCCACAAAGATGGTACATTTTATTGACAGTAGATAGTACTCTGGTTCTGAATAAACATATAAACATAATGTGTGTGTTGGAAGCACACTACTTAAGATGAGGGGACTGTTTTGAGTTATTTCAACATCTTTGTTTTATTTTGTAATTAAATATGTGTTTTGCTGTTTGTTTAGACGTCATGGTTTGTAAATAGTAAATTTTGGAGGGATTTGGTTCAATGAGTTGTAATTGGAGTGATAGGGATGGTTATACATTGCAGGGTGGCTGCTAAAGGAATAGTTCTGAAGATAGATTGAATTGCTAAACCAGTTAAGTGAGAGACTCGGTGGAAACTGATGTCCTTCTGTTCTCATGTTGCAGTGTTCCAAACTCGGGTTATTGTTTGTTTGCTACCTGAACATCTGGCCAGTATACAAAAGTTTGTAGTCACTGCTAGGTACGTGGGACATCTGACTTTAGCCTAGGGAGCTTGGGCCATAAAGGTGACATCTGCATGGACCTTTCCTCAGAACTTATGTGCGTCCAGTTGAATGTCAGTGCTTCGTGCAGTCTTTGCTGTCGGATCTTCAAGTTTCTAAGATACATACCTCATTGGGGCGGTTTCTGATTCCCTTTTGTCACTGCATGTCTGTTTAGGTTGCATGTCATCCAGGAAGGAAAAGTGCAGGTGCGGTCGTTAGAGCCTTCATAAGGACGCCCACGAACTCTGCCTTTTCTGTCTAGGATCTGCCCATGACCATCTTTCTTATGCAATCTGTCAGGCCTTCATCCCGAAGACACACTGCAGTCATCTGCACGCTTTGAACATTTACTTAGAGAATCAGCGTCTTAAAAATTTAGCGTTCGATATGGAAGGTTCATCCAGTCAGTGCATAGAACCACCTAAAAAGAACGCCAAGGCTTCCAGGCCTGAATTTGGTGCTGCCTCTCCTCCCCCTGATGTCCCCCCTGTGGCTGACATTCACCTGGAGGAACGTTCAGAGTCTGCCATTACAGGTATAGCTGGAACCCCTTGGGAGGCCGCAGAACCTAGGGCAGAAAACACATCTGAGGAGGGCTTGCAGACGTCGCTTGCCGATGATGAGGGGGAACCTCAGCTTCCCAGCAAACAGAATCTAGGCCCATCTCTGAGACTAGGCCTTCCCTAGGGCCTACCACTTCTAGGCCTTCATGTAAAAAGAAACACAAAACAAAATATTTCTCTCCTCCTGCTGCAAGCCAACCCGATTGGCAGGCTTTTTCACCGAGCCTATTTAATATCTTTATGGCCCTAAGGCCCTGCCATGCCTGTTTCCCCACAGGCCGGTCCTCCTAATGTCATTCCCAGGTCTCAGGCTGAAGAAATGATCTAACCTGAAGCTGATTACTCCTCAGACTCCACTTCAGAGGATTCTCTTTCCTGTGTCTCTCGGATGCCATCTCCTCTTGGGTATGCTTCCCAAGAGGACATATCTGCTGAGGCTGACTCCCCAGGAGAGAACCTCACATTTGGGGAGACAATTTCTAAAATGAGAGAACATTTTCAGTGGGACTCTTCTGAAATGTCAGAGGTCCAAAAAAGATACTATGAGCTTTTGCAGATGGAAAGACCTGCTCCTTCTACAATTCCTCCAGTGCTACCTGCTTTCTTGGATGCTTTTAATGTTGCCGCTGTTAATCCTAATTCACAAACACGTGCCCCTAGAAAGCCTGACAGGTTTTACAAAGTCCTTGAAGGGGTAAAATTTTGATAAAATGCCCTGTTGCTGACCCTGCCGCTGTCTGTCAGCAGACAAGCCATCCAAACTACTTCTCTCTACCTCTGTCTTTTCTTTAGACAAGGACAGTAAGGCAGTGGAACTCCTTGGCAAGAAGGTATATACTTCTGCTACCCTGGCCTTTAGGGCAGTAAATTGATGCATATGTCCAATTATGCCTTGGCTCTTTTGACCCAGGCCACCAAGCTTTTAGCTGACCTTCCTGACTCATTATCCGAGGCTGAAATCTCCAGTCTCATTTCCCTGTCTTCTCAAGACTCTTCCTAGTTCCCAGGAGGAGACCTATCCCGAATCTCTCTTACCTCAGTCTTTTCTTACAAGTACCCACCTTTTCTATGCTTACTCTTCAGAACCTTTTTCCTTTACTTATACGTCAGGGATTTCTAGCCACCTTGGACATAATGGATGCCTACTTCCACATCCCTATAAGGTCCAACTACAGGAAATATTTGTGCTTTGCTGTTGGTTATTTACATTTTCAGGTCTCGGCCTTGCCCTTTGGACTCTCTATGGCTCTAAGGGTCTTCGCCAAGTGCCTGACTGCAGTGGTTGTTTATTGCAGGGTCCAGGGAATTAAACATTTTCCATACCTGGATGACCTCCTGATTCAGACAGAATGCTCCAAATCCCTACAGAACCAACTCCACCAAGTCATCTCAGTCCTGCAGGCACTGGGATTCGACATAAACTTTCCCAAGTCCAACCTGAGTCCTTCCCAGGACCAAGTTTTCCTAGGCTGCAGGATAAGGACAGGTTTCATGAGGGCATTCCTTCCACCCCAAAAAGCAGAAACCCTGAGGCAATATCTGGCCTCTGTTCTCAAAGCCACTGCTTTGACAGCCAGACAATATCTAAGACTGTCGGTCATATGGCTTCTACTATACCCACGCTGCCTCTGGCAAGACTCCATATGAGAAAACTACAATGGTACCTAAAGCCCACATGGACCCAGCACTCACACCCCTTGGACTTTGGCATCCCCTTCCTTTCTTGCGTAAGGAGGGAGATATTGTGTTGGTTGAGCCAAGTCACACTCAATCCAAGAATTCCATTACAACCCCTTGCCCCAGTCCAGGAAATGTACACAGATGCCTTAGATCTGTGCTGGGGGGCTACTTTGGGCAGCCTGAAGGTGCAAGGTACCTGGTCACACACCTTCAGGTGGGAACACGTCAACATTAGGGAAATGAGAGCTATCCGGTTTGCCTTTTTTCTTGCCCTAAAACAAGGTCCCCTGAAATTGTTCGCAGACAACACTACAGTTGTATGGTATGTAAACAAACTGGGCAGAACCAAATCTTACTTGCTTTGCAAACTTGCTCTCCAAGCCTGGGACCTGGCAGCCCAACACAGAGCCTTCCTGCAGGCAGTTTATATCCCTTCAGCTCAGAACATTCAGGCAGCCACCATGAGCAGGTCCATGTCACAATCCCATGAATGGATGCTTCACAGGGATGTGTTACTGGACATTGTCCATAGGTGGGGTACACCAGAAATAGATCTGTTTGCACCCCCCACTCTGAACAGACAACTGCCACTGTTTTGCACCAGGCTACTCAGTCCTCTAGCAAGGGCAGCGGATGCCTTTTCAGTCTCGTGGAAGGGGATGTTTCTGTATGCATTCCCCCCTTCCCGTTACTGAAGATCCAGCAGGACTAACCGAAACTTTTGGTGGGGACTCTCTTTTGGCCAAGGCAGCATTGGTTCCCCTCCTTCTGCATTTAGCCAGGGGCAGTCATCACCAGAGGCCTCACAGAGAGGACCTTCTCACACATAACAATGGATCCCTAATCCATCTCCATCTGAAATCTCTGAATCTAACCCTGTGAGTGATAAAATTTTGATCCCTTCTAGACACCTTTACACTGAGTATGTGCTAACAGTCCTGCAGGAGACTATGAGATCTTATTTGTTTAAATGGGAGAGATTTTCCATGTGGTGTTTACAAAGACAGCTAGGCCCATTTCAAAGTGAGGTCCTCTTAGTGCTGTCATATTTGTGTGAACTCTTGCAAGCGGGGTTGGCATATTCCTCTGTTAAAGCATACCTTGCTGTTTTTTTTTACCTGTCTCTTGATCCCTGTCTAGCTTCCTGTCTCCCTCCAAAGTTATTCCTTAAGGGAGTACTACATCTCAAGCCCCCCAGGAGGCTGGTTCCACCTCCATGGGATCTTAATTATGTTTTAGAGATACTAATTGTTGCCCCCTTTGAACCAGCTGCTAAGGCATCTCGAACATTGTACCTGGAAAACTGTATTCCTCGTGGCCCTGACATCAGCCAAAAGAGTGTCAGAGCTCCAGGCCCTCATGGTAACTTCTTCCTTCCTCATCTTCCACAAGGATAGAGTGACCCTGAGGACCAACCCCTGCTTTATGACCAAGGTGGTCAATGAGCTATCCTTAAGTCAGGATATCCACCTCCCCACCTTTTTTCCTTAGCCCCAAAATGACAGAGAGAGAGTTTTGCATTCTCTTGATGTAAACAGACAACTGTGATTTTACCTTGACAAGACTAAGGCCATTAGGAAATAAGAGTAACTATTTGTCTCCTTTCAGCCCAGAGCTCTGGGAAAGGTGGTGATATAACAGATAATTCCTTCTTGGATTTCCAAAGCTATTTCCTTTTACTACACATTCCATGGGAAACAACTCAAGGCAAACATTAAGGCCCACTCCACCAGAGGCATGTCTTCTTTGGGGCCTTCTTCAAAGGACTGGACACTGCATTCATTCTGGAGGCAGCTACATGGACATCTGTCCATACCTTCACCAAACACTACAGGTTGGATCACATCTCCAGATCCAGAGCGAGGTTTGCCAGGGCAGTCCTTCATGGCTTCATGGAGAACAGTTCCATACCACTACCCCCTTCTTCCCTGTGAGCTTTGGCACTCATCCAAGAGTTTGGAATACTGCAACATGAGAATAGAAGGACAAAGAATAGTTGTGTAAAATCTTACTGTAACCATAGATGTCCTTCTCTTCCATGTAGCAGTATTCATTCCCTCCTTCTTTACCCCCCTTCTTTCCATCTAAACTGTTCCTTCTTGGATGGCACAGGACTTAACAGCTATCCTGGCACTGGGGTCCAACTGGGGAATTCAGTTCTGAAGAAAGGTCTGTGCAGACATCACTTTTATGGCTCATGCTCCCTAAGCCAACATCAGATGTCCCACGTACCTAGCAGTGAATACAAGCTTTTGTGTAGTGGTTGGACGTTCAGGTAGCAAGCAGAGGATAACCCAAGAGTTTGGAATACTGCAACATAGAAGGGAAGGACATCTATAGTTACGGTAAGATTTTACGCAACTATTCTGTATTTTGTTTCGTTTTCTTGAGATACACTTTTCCCCTCCCTTTTAAGTTTCTTATTCCTCTGTCAAACCTTAATTTCATTCTGGAGAAACTAAGATGATCCCCATTTAAACCAGCTTCTTCTGTCAACTTAATTTTTTTTACTTGGAAAACTTCCCTTTTTGTTAGCAGTTACTTCAGCAAGAAGGACTTTTAAAACTACAAGCCTTTTGTGTTTTTCCACCTTATCTTTCTCAAAGACAAGGTATCACTGCATACAGAGTTTGTATAATCAGCTGAGCATTCAGTCATTCCAAATTATTTCAAATGGAATGTCTCTTGCATTGTTTGGATGGCCACAGGTGGCTATAATTTTATTCGGACAGAACCAAAGTCATGAGGAAAGATTCACATATTTTTGTATCTGAAGTAGTTAATTTCATTTGATTAGCAATCTGTGGGTTTCGGATCTGATACGGATCCGAGCCGGCAGCATATCAAGCAAAAAGATCCGAGCTTCAAGCCCCCCCCCCCCCACATACCCATACTACACTGCAACCTCCTTCCAATCCCCAGATCTCATTTGCTGCGGCTTCACCAGCACGGGAGTTTTGAGCTCTAGGCAAGTGTCAGGGTTTTTTTCGAAAACTTTGGTCTGTGTGTGCCCCTTTTGATAATTTTTAGAAATAATTATTAGTTTATCCCTCTCCATTTATGATAATTATTGGTTTTTTGTACCTTGAAAGTTAACTTTCTGTTAGTGTAGGCCCCCCTTCCCGCCCGTAGAGTGTGTGTTCTCTAAGATGTCAGAAAGTGACTTTCTCTAAGTGCACAGAGTGTGGCCACAAGCTGTCTCCAGCCGATGGTCACACACTATGTGTAGTTTGCTTGGGGGTGGCCCATTTGTCTTCCGGCTGCAAGATCTGTGCGGCCTTCAACCCCCGAGCCCTGCAGGATTGCAGGAACAAGTTAATACTGGTGGGTCTTCTACCCGGAGAATCAACTTCTGCCTCTTCTGCTGCTTCCTCACCAGCCACGGCTGTGGCTGTTCAGCCTTCAGGCCCTTCTCCCCTGTCCAGGACTCACCCTCCCACCTTACCACAGGGAGAGAGAGAGGCCAAGAAAGACAAAGTCAAAGAAAAACACAGGGAGACAGAGACATTTAGACAAGGATAAGGATAAAGATAGAGAGAGGGGCCGCAAGCGACAGGCCGAGTTGGATCCAGTGGCCCCTCCCGCTAAAGTGATCTTGTGTCCAGTAAAAGTTACCAGGCCATCCTCTCTACAGCTCTGTTCACCACATTTTTCTCCGGAGCCGGAGGAGGAGGCTAGACCACCCTCAAGGTCGTCTTCAGTTTCTACAAATTCAACTGCAGATGGGGGTACTGCTGGCCCCCCTACTCCCAGTGCGGGGAGTTCGGCTCCGTTTTTCACCCCGATAGCTTCTTCTCTGATCCACCATCTGATATCGGAGTCTATGGATCTGAGGAGCCCTGGAGTCAGGTGGTCTGTGCCGATGGTGCCTTCGGCCTCGAGTCTGTTGGATCCGCTTTCGGATCCGAGCTCTCAGAGCTGAGAGTTGGGCATCGGATCTGAGGGGATGATTGTGTCATCTGCCCCGTTGTATTCGGGGCATACCCCTTTGGGTTCGGCCTTTCCAACTTCGGCTCCGATCCCTTTGTTAGATCCGAGGGTCTCAGCTACCCTCACTACCAGTTTCAGGGAGGCCAGTTCTCCATCAGTATTCGACATTGTGGAGAGGGTTCTCTCTGAAGGATCGAGACCCCTCACTCTGTCCTCTGGGTCCATCCCTGCTCCCTCACAGCTGGGTTTGCCTTCCGTCATCCAATCCCCGAGGGACAGCCTGTGTCTATTGTGCCCCAGACAGTTCCCTTGGAGGAACACAAAACCATTTGTGAGCCCTCCCCGGAGAGTCCACCCGAGGAGGTCCCTCACAAACGCCAGTGTAAAAGGAGGCATTTGGACTCCTCAGAGTCCCTCACTGAGGATACCGACTTGGAGGAAGGGGAAGGTTCCCCCAAATCACCCCCCGAAGACATCTCCTTTGGAGACATTATGGAAATCCTTCACCGGGGGGGGGGGGGTGGTCTGCCCAAAAACCTTCCTCTGACGAGTCTGTATTCCTGGAGGCGTTCGACACAGGCCCATCTACCTCTTGGGTCTCCCCCCCCCGGCCAACCGTCTGGTGGACCTTATCACCACCAGAGCTTGGAAGGAACCGGACACTGTGGAGCCTATACCCAAAAGGCCCGACAAAATATTCAGTCCACCAGCAGATAAAGCTTCTTGGAACAAAGGTTCCCCAGTTGATGCCATGGTGGTGGCAGTGGCTACATAAAAGGAACTCACCCAAGAAAGTTCCTCGGTCCACCCCCCAGACAGGGAGTCCAGGGCTATGGACCATCTTGGAAAGCGGACTTTTGCTTCAGCCACCTTTACTATAAGGGCATTGAATTACTTGGACCACATAATTCGACTGCAGTGGGACCTCGTGAAAGAGTATGCTGAGTCTCCCCTGGAGTCCATATTGGCCGGGGATAAACGGACCTTCTCGGCTCGTATGGCCACTCTCAAGTCTGTGTCCAGTACGTCAGTGCGATTATTCTCTCATGCCACCAAGGGAGCCACTAGGGCTAGCAGGTCCGGGATCGCCTTAAAGCATCCCACCTGGCTCTGTCTTTGTGACTTCTCGGAACCCTTCAAGGCATCCTTCGCTAACGCATCCTTTGAGGGTTCGACCCTGTTCAGGAAGACTGTCCATGATACGCTTGTCCAGAGCGTGAAAGATGGAAAGACTCTGTCAGCTGTCGGGATCCACTTCTCTAACCCTCAAAGGTCCTTTTCCTGGAACCAGCTAGGGCAAAAGAAGCTGTGGTTCCAGAAAACTCAGCAGTCCCGGAACGCTCAGGACTCCTCCTCCCCCAGAGGCAGAGGGGGACAAGGTGGACACCGGCCCAGAGGCAGAGGGGGGGGCCGAAGAACTTCGGGTCATGGGAACCTTTTTCAGAGCGACCAGCATAGCAACCCTGAGGGGTTGCCCGACTGCCCCTCTCTGGAGGCAGTCAGGTGGCATTTTTTGATGCACCTAGCCCAATGGGAGTCCATCACGACAGATCGCTGGGTGCTTTGAATAATATCCAGAGGCTATTCTAGTCCCTTCATAAACAAGCCCCCTTACACAAGGCACCTTCCGGATGTCCCACTCGCTCAGATGGAGGCCGCAGCCTTGGAAATACAAAAGCTACTAGAAAAAAGAGCCATCCAGCAGGTGCCCCCAGACCAGTCCGGATCAGGCATCTATTCCAGGTTCTTTTTGGTACCAAAAAAGACAGGGGACCTAAGGCTGTTTCTCGACCTATCAACAATGAACCTTTTCATTGCCAAGGAAATGTTCCGGTTGGTCACGGTTCAATCCATCCTGCCCTTCCTGTAGGAGGAAGACTGGTTGTGCTCTGTAGACCTCAAGAATTTGTACTGCCATATTCTGATGGACAGGCGATCTAGGAGGTTCCTCCGCTTTCGGCTAGGGGCCAGTCATTATCAAGTTCAGGGTCCTACCCTTTGGTCTCACCACAGCCCCCAGGTTGTTCACCAAGGTCATGGCAGTTGTAGCGGCCCACCTGAGACTTCAGGGCATTCAGGTCTTCCCGTACCTGGACGACTGGCTCCTCGCTGCCCCCACCGGGCATCTACTCTTACTAGCCAGAGATTTGTTTCTCCGGATATCACATTGGCTAGGGATTATCATAAATCTCAGGAAGTCTTCCCTTCAACCTGTTCAAGTGTTAAACTTAATAGGGGCGAGAATAGATTCTCATCAGGCCAGGGCATTCTTAACCCCAGACAGACTACACAGCCTGGCACTTCATGTGTTAGTGCTTCTGCAGTCCTCTGCACCCCCTGCAGAATTAGTCCTGAGAGCCTCAGGGTCCATGGCAGCAGCTATCAACCTGATCCCTTGTGCTCGTTTGCATATGAGAATTTTACAGTGGACGTTGCAAGTTCAGTGGTCGATTCTTCATCAGTCTCTAGATTTTCCGATCCCTCTGAGCAGTGTGTGCAGAAATTCTCTCACGTGGTGGCTCCCGTCTTGGAATTTGCAGGAGCGACGTCCCTTTCTTGCGCCCCAACCCCAAGCCATGGTGACCACGGACGCCTCCTGCCTAGGGTTGGGGGGGGGCATTGTTCGGGCAGGACTGTTCAAGGCACGTGGACTCAAAATGAGACCGTTCTGCATATAAATGTTCTAGAGATGAGAGCGGTCCTTTTAGCGTTGCAGGCCCTTCATGCTTATCTCCCTCTGGGAACTATTGCGATCCAGTCAGACAATATGGCAGTGGTCTGGTATATCAACAAACAGGGGGGAACCAAGTCTTATCCCCTTTGTCGAGAAGCCATGACAGTCTGGGAATGGGCGAGCTCCACCAACCGCTTTCTGATAGCAATGCACATTCCGGGTCGGTCCAACATCTTGGCTGACAAATTGAGCAGAACTATCCTTTCTCCCTACGAGTGGTCTCTGAATCCTTGTGTAGCAGAACAGATCTTTCTCAAGTGGGGTCAGCCTTGCTGCGATCTCTTCGCATCGCCTTCCAAGGCGAATTGCAGCAAGTTTTTCACTCTAATCCCCCCGACGGGGGAAGCCCCCAGAGACGCTCTTGTTCATGCTTGGCCACCTGGTCTTCTTTATGCATATCCCCCGCTTCCACTCATGATAAAGTTCTTACAGAAAGCTAGCCGGTTGGGGAGCAGATTGATCTTCATAGCCCCATTCTGACCTCGTCAAGTCTGGTTCCCCCTGCCTATGGTCTCATCTCATAGCTCCATCTTGGATCCTATTCTGGATCTGATTCGACATGCCTCGGGAATGCTTCCTCCGAATCTGGACAGCCTGAAGCTCACAGCTTGGCTGCTCCAGTTCCACTAGTTGCTAGGACTCCCGGTGTCTCTTCTGTTAAATCAATCTTGGTTGCGGCACATAAATCCTCTACCAGGAAAATTTACTGTAGCAAATGGAGACTCTTCTCCATTTGGGCTTCACAGAGAAGTCTAGATCCTTTTACCGCTCCACCCCCAGCGATATTAGACTTTTTGTCTGTCTTCTAGCAAGGAGCCAGCTCTTCCACAGTGAAGGTCCAGCTGGCAGCTATTTCTCATTTCCATGTAGGGGACAATTTAGGCTCTCTCGCTGCTGCCAGAGTTTCTAAGACCTTTTTGAAAGGCACTTTTCTTCTGAAACCTCCTATTAAGAATCTGTCCCCGCCGTGGGATCTGACTGCGGTTCTTCAGGCCTTAGTTGCGCCTCCTTTTGAGCCCTCGGCATCAGTTGACTTAAAATTTTTGTCATGGAAGATGGCTTTTCTGGTAGCTATAACTTCAGCAAGGAGAGTGTCAGAGCTTCAAGCTCTTTGTATGAAACCCCCATATGTTGTGTTTCATAAGGACAGGGTGTCTCTCAGGACTAATCCATCCTTTCTCCCTAAAGTTGCTTCTGAGACAAACATTAATCAATCTATTAATTTGCCTGTCTTTTTCCCTAACTTTCTGAACAAAGGGGAATACAAACTTCATTTCTAGATGTTCACAGGCAGTTACGTTTTTAGTTGCACAGGACGGCGGCCTTTCTTAAATCTGATCAACTTTTTGTTTCTTTTGCTAAGCCCTCTTTAGGGAAACCAGTTTCAAAAGTGACTCTTGCTAGATGGATTTCCCTTTGTATCCTACAAGCATACAGAGAGCTTGGTTTAACAGAACCAGTAGGAGTTCATGCTCATTCTACATGTTCTATGGCAACGTCTGCAACATTCTGGTCTAGAGTTTCCATGGATGACATTTGCTCAGCAGTTACCTGGGCGTCTTCTCACACCTTTATTAATCATTATAAACTGGGTTTGTTGTCTAAAGGAAGGGCTTCCTTTGGCTCTGCAGTGCTCCGGAATATCCTTCCTTAAGGGCCTCCCAAGATTTCGGGTAGCTGGGGACTCTGTCCCACAGGTTGCTGATCAAATGAAGTTAACTACTTCAGATAAAGAAGTCATGTACTCACCATAATGTTCCATCTGAGTAGGTAAACTTCATTTGTCAGCAACCGTCCCTCCCTCCTTTCCCCTTACCTTGGCATTATTTTTGCTGAGCTTGATGTTTGGAGTTCACGAGCTGGAGGTTTGTCCTTGGTCTAGGGGTCTCAGGTTAGTTTGTTGGTATCACGTGTGGAGTGGCAAACTCAATCTTAGGATTGGAAGGAGGTTGCAGTGTAGTATGGGTAGGGGGAAGAGCTTGGAGCTTAGATCTTTTTGCTTGGTATGCTGCTGGCTCAGATCCGTATCGGATCCGAAACCCACAGGTTGCTGACAAATGAAGTTTACATACTCAGATGTAACGTTATAGTGAGTACATAACTTTTTCATTCTCTTTGAAGAAGTTGGAATGACAAGTTCCAAAGTTTGCTTTCCTGTCTGGCTTTCCCACTCTATTTGCTACCAAAAATGTGTCAAATTCTAAATTCAGGATACTAGTGCTTTTACTACTTGATCCACGTTTACATCTAAAGCCTTTTTCAAAAATGCTTTGGTGGATGGCATTTGTGCAGCTGCTGTTATATGCATCACTGAATGTGTTTGCAAAACATTATAAACTGGATTTCATCTCCATGTCATAGTCAGCCTTTGGAGTTGCCAAAATGTGATGTATTATTTTTTTGTGAGTCATCCAAAAGAGTAGCTTGGAGTGACACAGGTGAAACTCTAAGCATGAGATATGAAAATCAATTACTTACTGTAATGATAGGTCTGGCTTGGCATTTTCAACTCCATCACCATTCCCGCCCCTCCTCTCCTGACTTAATGGTCTGTTGGATGCTGATCTCCTTGGCAATTGTCTTTCTGCTTTTTTAAAATTTAAGCCACACTTGTGAAAGCAAGGATTTCCTTTTAAAAGATCAGTATTGCAGGGTTTGCTTGTCTGTTCCAGTTTACCAAAGTATTTGTTTGGAGCTGTTTCTCTTGACTTTTCAAATGACTTGAAATGTGTGGGTTAATTTGCTTTCATCGACTACTTCTGCCATGCAAAGTGTCACGATCATGGAATATACATCTAAATAAATAAATAAAAGCAGAATTAGTATGTCTGCCTTATGTTCCTGTTGCATGTGTCATTTGAGAGTGGAGTTAATTAAGCTTTCCAGTCTATTGTCTACTGATGGCAGATTTTGATTGTTTTTGTGCAGTTTAGCTAAAGAGAAAACAGGTAACATGTTATGCTTGGCATTTGCAGATAGGCACTTTAACTTCTTTGATCATGTATTCTAATGACACATTGTGTATCTTTATTTCCTAGCTGAAGAAGCAGTTAGCTGGTAATGAATCTGTTGCTCAAGAAGTAGTTGGCAATGCTCATGTGGAAAACTATGCCTTAAAACTTTTTCTGTATGCTGACAGTGAAGATCGATCTGGGAGATTCCACAAGTAAGCTAACTTTTGCTAAAACATGAAAAGACTGAACTATATTGTATTCATTTTTTTTTTCAAATGCAGTTAGGTACAAAATATGATCTCAGATTCTTAACATTTCAGTGTATGTCAGATTTATTTATTTATTTTATTTTACATTTGTTGACCGAGCTAGTCTAACTGGATATATGTCCATTTTCAGTAGAGGCCCGGGGAGAAAAGCTCCAAGATACATACAAAAAAGGAGGAGAGATACGTTCCAAGACAGATATAATTAAACAATATAAAAGGTTGCAACAGTCAAACTTAACATCTGTTGGTAATATAAAGTACAGAACTCATAGTAAGCATAAACTAAGTAGTACATGGTAAATATACAGAAATATGTTACTATTTACATATATTTTAGTTGTCATGACATAGTATTTGGTTTCTTAAGGGTAAGTCTGTACAGGTGAGGAGACTGCATTAGTGTGAGGGAGGAAAGTTGGTCAGGGTTAGTACAGGGGCATAACCAGTGGGTATGGAGGAAAAGTTTTAGCTTCTGTTTAAAAAGAGTTAATGAAGACCGAGAAATTAGTTCAGTGGGTAAAAGATTCCAGTGCTTTCCAACAGCATTAGAGAAGAGGGAGTCTCCTGCCAAGTTGTTGGTTTTGCAAGTATTGATAAGTATTTTGTTTTGAGGAGCGTAAATTCTGAAGATTGTTGTAAGGGGGTAATACTGCTAATAATAAGATCTGAAAGACTGTATTATTTGGTACAGAATAGTTTGCTCTTGAGTTTTGTTCTTTATTTCTGTTGTAAGACCAATAATTTACTCTATATGTTATAAGCTTGGTGTCCTTGATCTGAGCAGAGAAAAACTTAGTACTTCTGATTTTCACCTTTGTGTAGCATATGTATCATATTTAGCAGCAAATGAATCATTAGTGGTCAGGATGCAGTTTGCAAAAAAAATTTGCTGTGGAGACAGAATGCAAACATACTACATAAGCTGTACTGCCACTTGAAGAATATACAGCATTTTTTAACTGTATCCCAGGATTTTAAAAAGTTTAATTATTTCCTGTAGGAGTCGGTGGGCCTGAAACTTTACATTGCCTCGTCAACATCTTTGTGTGTGTGTTTGTGTGGGAGATTAACCATTTCCATTTGTTTTCACTGATGTACTTTTGCAAGGTAGTAACAGCTTGCCCATCCTTTTGCATCCAGTGCCATTATTTGTGAAAGCAAGCTACACTTTATAATTTCTGGATGATTCTATTTTCTAAGGAATTATCGCTTGTGTTCTGGGGTTAGAAACTTGATGAAAGGGATAGCCTTTAGGCAGTAGATATGCTTTTTGAGAGTTCATTGTGATAACAGTACACCATACATATATGATGGGTAATGGAACTGAAAAATCCTGGTGGACTCAATGGCAACTGGTGACTTCAAAGCATGGTGGAGGGACAGCAGGAAATACATGAGTAGGTGTGGCTAACTAGAATGCAGCAGGGCTATACTATGGCAGGTCAAAGACAGTTTACCTGTTCTCAAATAGCCGCGGTCAATCACTTTCATCCATAGCCTGCATTAGTACATACTCATTCTAACCATTTTATTGACTATATACACCTCAAACGTATAATTATGATCAAAGCCATTATTAAGTGAAATGAAGCATTAGGCAAAGGAATGCATGATTTTCCACTTGTTGCCCACTGGTCTCAGCCACACTTCCACTGCCCCCTGGTTTCCTTCCATCTTGGCATTGCCACACTATCCACACAGATTTATTTTTTTGTTTTCTCACAGTTTGTTTTATATTTCAGTGTTTTCTCCCATCTTTTCAATGCACCCTAGTTGGCTAAGTCTGCACTGAGTAACTGTGGAGGAAGTAACTGAATTAAACCAGGGGTCTAGAAACCATGGTGTTCTAGATGTTTGAGATGCATTTTTAGAGATGTTTTTTCAACCTTTAGATCCAAAGAAGACCTTAACAAATGTCAGGAGTAAAGAAATAAATCTTGTCTATCTTTTCTTCTTTCAAGTAAGAAATATGCTTTGCTGACTGAGTAATGTTCATAGCTGACTAGAAAGTAGTTTGCAGTAAAACGAAGAATGCAGATCTTGTGGGGATACATAAATTATTGTCCAGGAATAATTCCTGCCTCTTTACCCCCTCATAAAAAGATGGTAATCTTCTGTGTATCGTTCTAGTATTAGAATGGGATGAATGTGAAAGAACATACGGCCTCAGTGTGTATTACAAATTATTATCATACATATACATCACATACTACCTAAACCTTGCCCCAAAACACAACCCTCTTTTACCCATTTGATGTTTGATTGGGAAGAAAGTAAAAGCAAAACTGCACACAGTAATTTGTTACTTTTAGATATATCTGTACAGCATGCCTCCTTGCCCATACCTGCAAAGATTGGTCACTTGTGTATAGTTTTAGTGTCTGATTATAAGGAAAGTGAAGTGATCATGACAATATTTTCTGACTTGTTGCTCCTAGACAATACAGTGACCGTAGACAAGCTACATTGACCTTCTGTGTACACCTCTGACTGTCAAAATGTTAAATAAGTAATGCCCAGGCTTGTTTTCAGTTCCATATAAAGGTATAGAGACATGCACGCATCTGCTTAGGTCCAGTTTTAGACCTGAAGGACTTTGGGCAGAGCTTGAGGATGGGGCCCCCTACTATTCCTGTTTTAAAATCTCCTTATAAAGAGAAGGATTCTTGGATTCTTGGAACCTTTTAGTCCCCAGAAACGCTTAAGGTCTAGTTGCTGTGTGACACGTTTTATGCCTTATTTTTGAAAGGCAGTTACTTATTAACTGCTTTTATATTTTGATAACCAGCAGAGTTACATATGTGCCACCCCCCCAATACTGAATAATCCACAAGTAATACTGATAGTGATATTTACACTCTCTCTCTCTCACACACACACACACACACACATACACACACACACACACACACACACACACACACACACACACACACACACACACTCTCTCTCTCTCTCTCTCTCTCTCTGCTCTTGACAAGTGATGTTTATCCCATCTACACATACTCTGCACAGTTACCTACAGACAAATTAGAAGAATGCCATTTCACATTTGCATGTCTTTGGTATGTTAAAGGAAATGAGAGCACCTGGATAAAACCCACTCAGAGGCAAGGAGGGCATGCAGACTGCACACACAAGTCGTTGTACCAAAGAACTCAACCAGAAGGCCAAGTGCTATGAGGTAGCAATGCTCGTTACTGCACTACCATGATGGTGAGGCTGCTGTGTCACACATCCTGTGCAGATTGCCAAAGATAGTCACTTATAGTATACAATGTTGATGTTCAACTGTGATGCAAAAGAACAAAATTATGGATATCTCATTGCTTCAGTTCACCGTACATCCCCAAAGAATTGTTTTCATGCACAGACAACCCCTGTACCTATCATTTACAGCCATTTTATTCACTGTGCACACCTTGCATGTTTGTATTTAAAAACAAATGACCACAGTAAGTATTCTATTGTGAGTCTCGTAGATGTACACTAGTTCAGCAAAGCCAAATTAATGAGTGTTTAACCTGATCTCAGCAGCAAGATCTGGCACTTTCATCCACAGACAGCCACTGTACCCAAGGGTTATATTCAGTTTGTTGAATGTACAAACCTGAGATTTATGATTGTGATAAAAGGGTTGCAGTGTTGTATTTCAACTTTGTTTCACACAAACATTCACATTAAAGTATTCCAAGTTACTTCAAGCAAATGCAAATTAGTCCCGAGAAGTAAGAATGACTGCTTAACTTTTTATCTTCATAATTTTTGTTTTTTTTCTCATACAATGCAGTCAACCAGCATACCATTTGCAAAGCATTTTGACATGAAACATTTTACTTCCTTATCACATTTCTGTAGTTCTGCATTCCACTCTTTTCTGCTTGAGCCTTGTTGTCATATTACATGAATACCATTTCCACTTAATTTCTCTCACCTAATACACTACCAGTCCCTCAATTTTACTTAATCTTTCTGTTCCCAAGTAACACCACCCTTACACATTTCATGCTGCATTTCATTTCTATAACTCAGAAGCCCATTAACCCCTTTTACCTCTTCTACGTGGTTATACCAGAAAGCCGTTATTTCTATATATTCATCATCCTTCCTAATCCACTACTGCTGCTTTATCTAATGTTCCCCTTCTGCCTTATCCTCTAGCCTCATCTTCTCTTTCTACCTCTGAATCCTTCCTTAATTTTTTCCACAACAATCCTTCATAGTCTTTGAATCCACACAAGTGCTCTCCTTTCAGTTTGTTCTTCCATTCCATGCCCTTCCAAACCTTCAAATTTATCTGTCTAACCTCTCAAGCTAGTACTTAAACTTCTAGTATTTCTTCTCTGGACCTGCCTATTACCCATACTAAACTTAAAAGTCATAAATCATATCTTACCAGAATCCATTTTCCAAAGACGTTCTCCCATAGCACTCTGGCTGTAATCCAAAGTGGTGCAACGTTCCTTAATGTATACCACCTGTGCAGTTTGTCAGTATTCCCTTTTTTACATCTCCAGCATTCTGTAGATGGGTGCCAGAATATTTTGAATTGGGCTGTATACCATATGAGGATCTTTTTTTGTATTGATCGTCTATGAGTCCTATTCTTTTTAATATATTCATCATTTCTAACTCTCTCAAAGCCATTCCTCTGTCCACCTAATGTCCTTTTTGCTCCATTGTTCCCTTAGTTTACTAGAATGCCTACCCATGCAAACCCTCTCTTAGGCCTGCCTAAATACCTGTTATTCTCCCCTTCCTTGTCTGGACCCACATTTTCCTCGGACTGCTCTGCTTCTGCCTTTTTATGATGTTTTCCCCATCCATCCCTGCTTGAGCTACTTGTTTACTTACTCTGATGATTCCCAGATGTAATAAGCAGTATTCTCTCTGCCAATTGTATTTAGCTGCAATTGCTGTGAAAGCCATGTATTAATATGCATGTCTCTTATATCCCTGACTTTTGTAATGCATTTCTGCTCCCATGCTTGTATCTTGCATTCTATTTCTTTGAGAATGCTTCACCACAAATCCTTAATGGTTCTTTCCCCTTCAGCTATAAAATGCATTTTATAACCTAGATATCTAAGCGCTATTATTTCATTACCTTCTTTAACTTTATTCATTGCCTTGCCTTCCTGCCTTCCAACATTTTCATATAACACCCAATCTACGTCTTCATTCTGTATGCCTCTCAAACTTTGGACTGGATTTATTACTGTAAAGTACCTGATGAAGTTTGGTATACCACCTCATTCTCTTTTTTTGGCCCTCAATCTGTCATTGGCAATCATTCCTTATTTAATTTTCCTAACAAATATGTCACAAGCTAACTGGATGCCCCCTATAATCTTGCTAAAATGATTGGTTTGTATATGCCTTACCAACAGTTGAGTCAGTATGTGTAATCTGCAGACAGCCCTGTATCCATCAATTGTAATCACTTTGACTGTGTGTGCACCCTGTATATCTGAATGTGATAAAATAATGGCCACAGTGATGCATTCAACTTTGTTTCATGCATATAGTAGCCAAAGTATCCCACCATGATTCACACAGATGCACGTTATTCCTGCAAAGCTAGGGTGACTACTTAACATCAGGGCCAGTCACTTTCATTCACAGGCAGCTCCTTGTAGCCATAAATTATAACGAGCTCTGATATTTGATTGTGATAAAAATAATAGCTGCAGTAATCTATTTCTAATTTATTCACACAGGCAATAACTACAGTTTAAAATATTCCAACTGTTTTCACACAGATAACCTGCAAACCCAGAGTAATGACTGTTTAAGTAAATTATAGCATTGTCAGTTGCTTTCATCCAGAGACATCTCCCATAGCCAGTAATTATAGTCACTTTTGTTGACAGCATACATCTCGGAAATCTGATTATGAGAAAAATGGCCGCATTAGTGTTTTCCAATATTTTTCACACAAGTGGTAGCTGCATTAAGTATTCCAACTTGCCTCACATAAATGCACTTTTTTCATAGGGTGTTACTAGGCTAATGACCACAAGGGCCTTTTTAAGCCTAGCCATGAATCCCAAATCTCTGACAAGTTCTGATGTTGATAAGAGTAAGCAGGGGCTTGGGAGATGAACCATTTGCAGGTTGCCTGTGTCCATTAGAGATCTAAGTGCCAAATCAGGGATGAATTTCTTGTTCCCCATCCAGTTGTCCAAGTTGTACTTGAATTGGGTTAGGGAGGAACTCTGCTTCACATGAATGCGGAGCCTGTTCCAGAGATGGGGGGTAGTCTCTGGGATACATACCTGTCTATTTAGCAGGCCCTATTTATATCAGAGGCAAGGTGTAACTCTTTAGAAAGGATAATTCTGGTGCTATTTGTTTTGTGGATATGCAGGAAGTTCATTGTCTTGCAGAATCCAGAGTAGTGACTGCTTATCTTCAATGAGTGACATTAGGATCCATTAGCTCATTTTTATCCACATACAGCCACTCTACCCAGCAATGATAGCCATTTTGTTAACTGCTTACACCTCCGATATCAGAGTATAATAAAAGGTTGGCTACAAGTAGTTCCCTTCAACCCTCTGCATACAGACACATACATGCCCAGCAGTTATTGCAAGTTTGAATGGCTACAGGTCAGATGTATGATTATGGACCATTGACATATATAATGGCCACAGTAATGTATTTCAGATCCAGTAAACCCATTCTACCTGACCACACACACACACACACACACACACACACACACACACAGCTTGTATAACTGTATACACCTCAGATCTCTGAATGCAGTGAGAAGAATAAATACATGTGTAATCAAGACAGTAATGTATTTTGGATTGATTTTGATAGAACTGTACATTGCAATTCCCCCTCACACATACACTGATGTGACCATCAATTACAACCACTGGTTTGATTGTGTATAGCTCAGTTGTCTGCTTGTGGTCAAATGAATGACCAAGGAAAGTACTTTTGCTCACTTCTCTCAGAATTGAACTGCCTTGAAAATATATACAGACACACAAATACAGACACAAACATGTGCACACACCACTTGTAGCCAGTTGTATGACTGTGTACACTTCAGATGACTGCTTGTAATCTTGAAGGAAGAAATAAATAATGGCTCAGAAGTCTGTTTCTGCTTGCTGATGGCAGAACCATACAGTGTAGCCAGTTGCAACTCTCCTTTGCACATGCGCACACACACTATGGTTGACAGTTGTTCTTATTTCGGCTTGCCCCGGTTAGGGGTCGCCACAGCGGAACTCCGGTCCGCTAATGATTGGCAGTAGGTTTTTACGGTGCCGAGGTGTTAGCTCGGCGCCCAACCTTCAACAAAGGCACGCCCATTTACGCATGTCTTTCGAACGCGGGGAGGACATGCAGACTCCACACAGAAGGCGCTCCAGCCGAGAATCGAATGGGATCACCTCTTGCTGTGAGGTGACAATGCTACTGCTGCACCACCGCGGCTTATGTAATTCTATTTAAATAAATTGAAAATAAATGCATTTTAACTAAGAAAAGAACACTTTCTCCCATGTTCATACGTCAGTGTTCATTTTTTCAGACTGCCTGTGTCAATAGGAAGTTGCGCCTGGCTGCTTCATACAGCAGCAACCCAGTCAACCTCCTCTTAAGTGATGTATCTAATTCTCTGAAAACACAAGAAGAGGTGTAATAAGGTGTACTCTCACTATTCCATTTGGAGATGGATAGACATAACACTGGGCTTTTTAGAAAACAGTCCAGCCATTTTTTTTTTTTTTTTTTTAAACAGAAGTCAAGATCTCCATGCATGAACAGTAGCATGCATGGAGTTCTGTTCCCAGAATGAGCAAGTTGACTATTTTATAAATTATACAAAATAAATACATTAATTAAAATATTGTACGTTTGTTTTGGGAAGGAGTGGCAACCAAGCAGCCAGTGGCATAAACCACTCTCGATGGATTTCCATTAGAATTTTTATTTTAATTTTGTACACCACTTAACTCCGGTGGTGGTGCTGCGGTAGCGTTGTCGCCTCACAGTAAGATGCTGTCCGGTTCAATTCTCAGCTAGAGCGTCTTCTGCGTGGAGACATGCGTGAATGGGCGTACCTTCGTTGAAGGTTGTGCGGCAGAGCTGGCAACTCGGTACGTAAAAATCAACTGCCAATCATTAGCGGACCGGAGTTCCGCTGTGGCGACCCCTAACCGGGAAAAGCCGAAAGACAACACCACCACTTAACTCCCCTAATGTAGCTTACAGTTTCAAAAGTATCAGTTTTATTAGCCATGCATATCACTCTTTTTATGGTTTGATGGTAGTCTGTCTTAAGGAGTGATCCTCTAATGTTTCACAAAATTCCCATAATGTGCAGTAGGGAATGGGATAACATTTTGCAGCAAAATATTTTGATGGCCACACAACTTGCAACTTTGAAGCATCTCCCTGATGATGGACAATCATCAAGATAAGCAAAGAACTGTAGCATTTGTAAATTGAGACTGTTATAACATGTTTTCATCCATAATGCGTTGTTCTCCCTAATTAATTGAAATTAAGTGTTTTCTTTCATAATCTTTGCTGGCATTGAAACATTGGATGGTTCATGTGAAACTTTTACAGGACTGCTTTATTTGTAACATGCATCCTCAACTGAATTATTTTAGTAACACTCAAACTTAGGTTGCTGAATGAACTAACCCCATTATTTCTCTTACTTAGACTCACAAACATCCATTACAAAATTAAAAACTTTGGAAGTGTGCTGTACAGACAGTACTTATGATTAAGCTTTAAGACTTTCAGATGATACTTTAACTTTATATGTTTATCTTTCAGTGGCTTAGAGCCTACAAATTAGTAATTATTACTGAGGCAACAATAACTTATAAGTTAAAGTCATAGTGGCATTTGTGAGTACCCCATCCCCCCTATGCCCAGACACGCAGACACACACACAAACACACACACCGTGTCCAGAGCTCATAACCTGTTTAAGCTGTGACAGAGATGACTGACTGTAGTAATAACTGACCTCACCACCCATACTGCCCTCTCAGAAGTGAGACATCTTTGGGGTATATGTATAAAGAGCAACTTCCCCACAGTTCTCAAGATGTTGTGGTCTATTTTAATGTTTTAATTTAATTGTAGAGACCCAAAACATTTTATTTTGAAGTACATGTGATATTTGTCAGTAGATGTCATCAGGTATTTGGAGCCATATTTGTTATTATTTTCAAGGTATCAGCGTGTCAGTATTCAGTTGATTTACAAATCCCTATTAGTGCCTGTGGGAATATTTTGTGATTTTTAAAGCTGTGAATGGAAGATGTGTTTTGGAGCAGTATGTTGAGATGTGGGTAGAACTGTGATGTAGTTATCACTTTGTCACAATTCTTGGTTCTCCCATTCATCTCTCAGTTGAGGTACCCATGGTGTAATGTGCAGTGCTGTCTGTGTGAGCATAGATTTTTAGTGAGTGCCCTATTTCCTTCCCATTTCATTAAAACATGGTTCAGGTGCAGTGGCAGTCTTCCAACTTGCCCATAGGAGTGCATTTTGTGTGTATGTTGGATTCTTTGGCTGCCTTGTGTTTCCATTTACTATCTTGTTCATTTAGTAACATCAAGATGAAGTTACAGCTGGATGTAGTTTCATCTGGATGAAAAATAACAAAAAAATGTTTTTGTTGAAGCAGAATTACCTTATAAGTAAAAGTCATAATGACTTTTGTGCAGGCCCTATCCCCTTTCCCCAGCAGAGTCCAGTAGATCCAAAACAGTTTTTTAAGCTGTGATAGCATTAATCAGATTTATTAGTAAGTAATCAACATCCCCCTCTACCAGTGCTGTGCTCTTGGATGTGAGTCATTTTGGGGGTATATTTATTAGAGAAGCTTCTCCCATAGTTCTCAGAATCTTGTGGACTGTTTCAGTATTTTAATTTAATTCTAGAGACCAAAAACATTTAATTTTGAAGTATGTGATGTTTGCCAACAGATGTCATTATTGTGTTTTTGGAGCCATATTTGTCATTGTTTTCAAGGTAACAGATTCACAAATTCTAGGTCATTTCCCAAAGCCCTGTTTATGCTGTCATGGTTGACTCAGTGATGCAACAATTATCGTTGCTTCCTTACCGCTTCTGGTTCTCCAGTTTGGCACCCAGTTGACATACCTGCTGTTAAAATATGGATCGATTTTTAGTGGGTGTTCAGTTTCCTCACATTTTCCTAAGACATGCTATAGGTGTAGTAACAGTTCTGCAGATTGTCCATAGGTGTACATGGTGCATGTCTGTGTGTGCGCTGGATTACTTTGCCTGCCTTGTGCCTACAGTTCCACTCTAGCTCATTGAGTAATTTCTAGATGAAGCTGCAATTGACAGAAAAGGGGAAAAACAGTGAATCATTGTGGGCACAAGCAGAAACAGCAATGGCATTAATTTCCTGTGGCAAACAGCTGATGAAAATCTAGCTTCACTGGACTGCATTATTATGCTGCACCATCTGATTTTGAATTATTTTTATTCCTGTCCTTTCTGATCACTGGGCTCTTCCTCCCAGATTGCTTACATGATTCATTTGTTCCATCTAGGTGAGAGCTGCAAGATTCCCTCATTCCTTGGGGGGAGAGGGATGAATGGACTGGGATCAGGGTTTTTGATATGAGGTTTTATAGGTTCATAGGTAGGTACTAGGCTATCGGCCCTAGGGCCCATACAAGCCTAGCCAAAAAATGTACCCTGACTTTCGCCACCCAAGAAAATTATTTTCCTGTGCCCCTGTCGAGCAGAGCCACAGAAGTGATCCCCGGGGTGAATTTCCCATTTCCCATCCAATCATCAAGATTTTTCTTGAAGAGTGCTAATGAGGAGCTCTGTTTGACATAGTTAGTCTGTTCCAGAGTATGGGAAGTCTCTGGGACAGGAATCTATCCCTCCAGCATGTTCTGTTTATTGTGGTGACAAGGTTAAGGTCCCTAGAGCATGTAGCTCGGAGGGATTGGGATTTCTTTAAGTGCAGCATGTCCAACAGCTCTGGGTTTGACATAGCTTTGTATGTTAGGCAGAGATCGCCCCTGAGTAGGCGATATGCGATGGGGTAAAGCTGTAGTTTTTTGAGACTGTCTGCATAGGGCATATGTTTGAGGCCAGTAATCCTTTTTGTGAGGTATTTCGGTGGTCTTTCCAGTTGTTGTAGATGTCTTGTGAGGTACATACCAAAAGGGGCGTTGTACTCTATAATGGGTCTAATGAGTGATGAGTAGAGGGGAACAATGACCTCTTTTTTTCTGGATGAGAATCCTTTTGTGATGAGATGAGCCACGTAGAAGGATTTCCTGACCACTGTGGTGAAGTGATTATCAAAGGAGAGACTACTGTCCACCTGTGTCCCAAGGTCTCTTATCACATTTTCAGCATTAAGTAGACTACCAGCTATGTGGTAGTTCATGGGTACAGAGTTTTTACCAAAGGGGATGACAATACACTTTTTGGCATTGAGCTTCAGGCCATGGCTTTGACACCAGGTATCTGTCTCATTGAGGCCCTTTTGTAGTTTGTCCACATTGTTAGGTGTTTCGATTATGGCTCCTTGTTTGCAGTCATCTGCAAACTTTGTTAGCCAAAGACCTTATGTGTTGGCCTGCACTTCAGAGAAGTAGATACCAAACAGGAGAGGACACAGGACTGAACCCTGTGGTACTCCACTTGTCACTGGTCTGATGTCGGATTTGGAATCCGCTACTTTCACAGAGTGGGTTCTGTCCGTGAGCCAGTTAGCAACCCATCTTGTGACATAGGGATTTATACCTAGTTTAGTGAGCTTATCCATAATTCCAGAGTGGGGGATGGTGTCGAAAGCCTTGGCGAGATCTAGATAAGCTGTGTGAACCATTTTACCCTGATCTACTTTGGTGACTGCTTCAAATAAGTCAATCAGGTTTAGGAAACATTCCTTTTACAAATCCAAACTGTGTAGGGTCCAGAATTTGGAGATTACCAATGTCTTTGTTTATGAGTTCCATGATGACACGTTCCATGGCCTTGCAGACCAGGCTCGTCAGGCTAATGGGGCGGTAGTTCCCGGGGTCCGTCGTGGCTCCCCCTTTGTGGAGTGGGATAACTGTCACGGTGCGCCATTCAGTGGGTACAAACCCTGAGGTGAGGCTATGATTGAACATGGTATTTAGGTAGGGTGCCAGTTCATTCTGTAGTTCGTGTAGAACGCAGCCTGGGATATTGTCAGGTCCCATGGATGCTGTGTTCTTGGCTTCGGAGAGTGTATTTTTTACCTGTGCAGCTGTGATTATAGCAACTTTGCATTCTTCAGGTATAGAGATGGGCCCTCTAGAGGAGGTGAGAGGGGGGTAAAGTTAGCACTGAACCTATCTGCTAGGATGTTGGCAATATCAGTTGGTTCTGTATATTTAGTGCCATTATGCTGTAACTCAGAGCAGATCTGAGTGTTCCCATTTAGATTCTTGACATAGCTATAGAATGCTTTGTGGTTGTCTTTAGAGTCAGTGGCAATTTTGTTTTCGTAACTAGCTTTGGAGGATTTTATGAGGGATCTCCGCTTCTTACTGAGGTTGACCAGGGAGTTCCTCCAGTCATGGGATTTTACTCTTTTTTGCAACAGTTTCTTTCTTCTGTTGTAGAGTTTGTTTATGGCAGGGGTACACCAGATTGGCTTCCTTTTTTTAGAGAATAACATCTTGGTTCTATTAGGGATAGCATGATCCATACACTTGTGTAAGTGCTTATAAAGTGCATTTGTGTAGGATTCGGCAGTCATACCTCTATTGTCCGTCTGCATGGGTGTCATGAAGTTTGCCACTTCTGTCTTAAGAAGTGTGAAGTTGGCTTTTGAGAAGTTTTTTACGATGGTTTCCCTAATTGGGGCTGGGGGTGGGATGTGGATGTCTAGGCTGATTAGCTTGTGGTCGGATCTGACCAACAAGGAATTGACCTCTGGTGTGGAACACTGGTTTCCCATGTTGGTAATGACCAGGTCTAAGATATTGCTGCCCCTGGTGGGGGTCTGAATAAGTTGATCCAAGGCATTGGAATTTATGAATTCTAGAAAACGTTGAGCAAAAGAGTTGGTACACGAGTAGTTTTCCCAGTTAATGGTGGGGTAGTTGAAATCGCCCATTATTAGGGTGTTGGGTTGTACCATAATACTTTCCAGTGTATCAAGAAATGAGGAGTGTGAATCCTGGGGCATGGTGGGGGGTCTGTAGCAAGCTACAGTTTGGATTGCGGTCTTGCCCAGAGTTAGTTGCACTTGGATAATCTCGGATGCATTATGCTGTGCAACTAGCCTGGAGGTGTGGATATCCTTAATGAATATGGACACGCCTCTGCCTTTAGTGCTTCTTTCTGGGTTAGGTGGCCGAAAGGTGTGGTATGAATTGAAGCCTGGTAATGCAGGGGTGCTCTCTGGAGCTTTGAACCAGGTCTCTGTCACTGCACAGTTGTCAATGTTCTCCATTTTAAGGAGTGCCTCAAGTGAGTGCATTTTGAGGTTTAGACTTGTAGCATTACCCTCAGATTCTGCTTGCTTGTACCTGTTACGGTGGTGAATTTGTCATTTGAACCTTGCCTAAAAAAGGCACTATAGGGGTTGCAAGAGTCTTAGCCAGTATCCGGAATCCTAAGGGCGACAGGTGCAGGCCATCTCTGGCAAAGCATCGTGGACTGTCAATCATGTCGTCCCAGGCAGACAAATACTGGATCCCCTTAGAATGACACCAGAAGCTTAGCCAATTGTTGAAGTCAATCATTTTGTCCTTGTACAGTGATATAATTCTGGGTGATGGCAGGATGCTACTCAGGGTTAGGGTCATACCTCCCTGGGATACAAGATTGGAGAGCTCCTCCATGTCTCTTTTCATGTAGTCCAGGGAGGTACGTCTCAGGTCATTCACACCAATATGGACAATGACAGTGTCATATTTGTGACCTGAGTGCATGCGTTATGTGGTGGATCCTGGCACCTGACAGGCAGCTGACAGTAACTTTCTCCTTGATTAGTCTAGTGAGTGGAACATCAGTGTGCCTGACTATAGAGTCACCTATGACTAGAGTGCTGGGTACGTTGTTATGCCTTATGGGCTGTGGTTGAGTGGCACACTGAGTTTGTGGGCTATGTGTCATTTGGGTTGTGTTGGGGGGTGGAGTTTGCTTGCATTTATGCTTTGGATGTCCCTGATGCTTGGGCAGGTTTTTATTGAGAGCCTCCGCGAATGTAGGTGTGTGTTTTGTGTTTCTATGTGTGTGTTTTGTTGGTGTAGGTTTTGAGTGACTATGTGATGAGTATAGTACGGTGCAAGTGTTTACCTTCTCCTCTTGACTGTCTAGTCCAATCTTGGGTGAAGAGGGCTTTGCTTCCAGTTTGGCTATATAAGTGCATCTCTCACAGGTTGTAGTGTTGGGTGGTAGGAGGAGAGGGTTGTCTGTGTGCGAGGCAATTGCTGCATTGCCCCAAGATGCCCAGAGTCATCAGGTAGACAGGAGAAATCACTGGGAGCTGACCCTTAGACATGCCTGGATAAGTGCTTTTTTATTAAGTACTAAAAACTGCTTTCCACTAGACAAGTGAGAAAAGTTGAGTGCTGTAGTAATTTGCAGCTTATGTAGTGCTTACAATGAGTTCTGAACAAGTGCTGAGATCAAAGAAACAGATTTGAGTGCTGAAACTAGAAAACTGGCTAGTTATTAGAAAAAAAAACTAAGCTAGAAGGCTTCCCTCCAACACAGAAGGGCTTGGGGGCTCAGAAGCCTACAAATAGTCTATACCACTTAACAGGAAAGGCAGGAAACAAGCTTAAATTTTTTTTTCTGTTTCCCAGATGCTCTCTTTGTACACAGTAGGAGTGCCTGAAATCAGAATATGATCTCACTGCACTCAGTAGAGTGAGCAAATGAGATGGGCCCAGGAGTAGTATCCAAACGCAAATTTACAAGAGGGGCGGGCAGTTTCAAGGCCACTAAGATTAACACCAAAACAAAAACAAAAAACAGGGAGGGTTGGTAGGACTAACTGAAGAGCAGAGTCAAAACTTCCAGTTCAGTTAATATTCCTGCAACACAGTTAAATCAATTTAAATACTGTATTTTTTGAAAAAAGTGCAGATTTTGCACTTTTTTTCAAAAGTCAGTTTTATCCCTGACTTTCCATGCCAGGCAGCTTGATTGGGGTTGGCCATGCAGTGGTTGTCAACAAAAGTGTGTCACTCTCTTTTGCAAGTGCTGAAACCCCTGAAAACCACCCTGCCCCCTTTAAGCCACTGCCTTTGTGTGATATCCAGTTTGCCCCAGGAACTCATAACACTGGGCTTTGTGCCCCAGGTATGTGCTTTACACCTTCTCTAAAACAGAGGCGAGCTGGATAAGCCATGTTGGTTTGACTTGCTTCAGCTCAAGCAGGCATCCTTAATGCTAAGTAAACTCAGTTTGTTTCGATATAAGAAAACACGTCCATATTTTCTAATTATTAATGCACACAAAGGGACAGCTGTGAAGTGTCATTCTGCTTCTGGGTAAAGTGGTTATTTATCATGTCAACATGATGTACAAAAATAGAACTGTGGACCTGTGAAACTTGAACACTCAGGATAGGAGTCCTATTCTTGTATTTTACTTATTTGTTGATAACCACCTATCCCAAGCAGTTGCCCTTTTATTTTTTTTAAAGAGCTGATTTAGATGGTATGTTTGTAGTGCCTAAATCTGGTCAGGACACCAGAACAATCTGCTTCCTCTTCCATGACAAATCCTGTCAGATCTTCTAACCAGCTATCTGGCGTACATATCTTGGACTCCTATCTAATGTTTTACCAGAAGTACAGACTGTCACAAGTATGGCACCCTGTTGGGTACAGAATGCAATAATAAATGTACAGTCTTTTAATTT